>NC_041341.1:503500-523500 GCF_004354835.1 Perca flavescens
TAGTGATTTAAACACACACATGGTGAGTTCCTCTATCAGTGACTCAGTAGTGATTTAAACACACAACACACACTTATTATATCACACTGTGTTGTGAAGAAAAATTATATTAAACCAATATTTCCTCTCTCTCTACCCCTCTCTACCCCCTCTCTCCCCCCTCTCCTCCCCTCTTCTCTTTCTCCCCCCCTATC
This sequence comes from Perca flavescens, assembly GCF_004354835.1. NCBI lineage: Eukaryota > Metazoa > Chordata > Actinopteri > Perciformes > Percidae > Perca > Perca flavescens. The sequence continues at coordinate 503,695 of NC_041341.1, forward strand.
TTCCCTCTCTCCTCCCTCTCTTTCCCCTCTCCTCCCCTTTCCTCTCTCTCCCCCCTATCTTCCCTCTCTCCTCCCTCTCTCCCCCCTCTCTCTCCCCTCTCCCCCCTCTCCTCCCCTCTCCTCTCTCTCCCCCATATTCCCTCTCTCTCCCCTCTCTCCCTCTCTCTCCCCTCCCTCTCTCCCCTCTCCTCCCTCTCTCCCCTCTCACCCCTCTCCCCCCTCTCCTCCCTCTCTCTCCCCTCTCTCCTGCCTCTCTCCCCTCTCTCCCCCCCTCTCCTCTCCCCTCTCCCCCCTCTCTCCCCTCTCTCTTCCCTCTCTCCCCCTCTCTCTCCCCTCTCTCCTCTCTCCCCTCTCTTCACCCCTCTCTCCCCCTCTCTCCCCCTCTCTCCTCTTTCCCTCTCTCCTCTCCCCTCTCTCTCCCCCCTCTCTCTCTCCTCTCTCTCCTCTCTCCCCTCTCTCTTCACCCCCCACTCTCCCCCTCTCTCCCCTCTCTCTCCCCTCTCTCCCCCCTCTCTCCTCTCTCCCCTCTCTCCTCTTTCCCCTCTCTCTCCCCCTCTCTCCTCTGTCCCCTCTCTCTTCACCCCTCTCTCCCCATCTCTCTCCCTCTCTCTCCTCCCTCTCCCTCTCCCCCCTCTCCTCTCTCCCCTCTCTCTTCACCCCCTCTCTCTCCCCTCTCTCTCCCCTCTCTCTACCCTCCCTCTCCCCCTCTCTCTCCTCTCTCTTCCCTCTCTCCCCCCTCTCTGTCCCCTCTCTCCTCTCTCCCCTCTCTCTTCACCCCCTCTCTCCCCCCTCTCTCCCCTCTCTCTCCCCTCTCCCTCCCCCCCTCTCTCCCCTCTCTCCCCTCTCTCTCCCCCCTCTCCTCTCTCCCCTCTCTCTCCCCCCTCTCCCACAGTTGCTCCATCCTTTGACCTGAGTGCGTTTAAAGACGGTCTGGAGATAATCGTGCCTCAGCCTCTGACCATCAGAGTGCCGATCACCGGCTACCCGACCCCGGTCGCCCGCTGGACCTTCGGGGAGAAGGAGCTGAGCACCGCCGACGAGCGCGTCTCCATGACGACCAAGTCCACGTTCACCGAGCTGGTCGTCACGCCCAGCGTGCGCCCGGACAAAGGCACCTACACGCTGAGGCTGGAGAACGATGTCACGTCTGTCTCCGGAGACATCGAGGTCAACGTCATCGGTACGCTGCCGCCACTTTCCTTTCCTCTCTAGTTCCCTCTCTAGTTCCCTTTCTAGTTCCTTCACTAGTTTCCTCTCTAGTTCCCTCACTAGTTTCCTCTCTAGTTCCCTCTCTAGTTCCCTCTCTAGTTCCCTCTCTAGTTCCCTTTCTAGTTCTTTCACTAGTTCCCTCTCTTGTTACCTCACTAGTTTCCTCTCTAGTTCCCTCACTAGTTTCCTCTCTAGTTCCCTCACTAGTTTCCTCACTAATTCCCTCTCTAGTTCTCTCTCTAGTTCCCTCTCTAGTTCACTCACTAGTTCCCTCTCTTGTTTCCTCTCTTGTTACCTCACTAGTTTCCTCTCTAGTTCCCTCACTAGTTTCCTCTCTAGTTCCCTCACTAGTTTCCTCTCTAGTTCCCTCACTAGTTTCCTCTCTAGTTCCCTCACTAGTTTCCTCACTAGTTCTCTCTCTAGTTCCCTAGTTTCCTCACTAGTTTTCTCTCTAGTTCCCTCTCTAGTTCACTCACTAGTTCCCTCTCTTGTTTCCTCTCTTGTTTCCACACTTTTTTTTAATGCTTTTGACATAAAAAAATGAAAGAAGCTTTTCTCTCTCAAAAACCAACCTGTATTTGGACAAGCAGAATCTCTTTTCCCTTGCCCGACAGGACCGTAGAGCCCTGCAGTATGACGAAACGTTAGCTTTAACGTTAATATTTTTTGCATGGTTGTATCTCTGTGTGTTTCCTCCAGCGGCGCCGAGCGCTCCGAAGGATTTCAAGGTCCTGGAGGTGACCCGGCAGCACGTCCACCTGGCCTGGGAGGCCCCCGAGCACGACGGAGGAAGTCCTCTCACCGGGTACCAGGTGGAGAAACGGGACATGTCCCGCAAGACCTGGGTCAAGGTAGGACCTCAACTTCTGAACACCTCAAATTGGGATGAACACACATGTTCATCATGTTTCTCAGATTTCCCTCTCCAGTTTCCTCTCCTGTTTCCTTCTCTAGTTTCCTCTCGTTTCCTTCTCGTTTCCTCTCTAGTTCCCTCTATAGTTCCCTCTCTAGTTTCCTCTATTGTTTCCTTCTCTAGTTCCCTCTCTAGTTTCCTCTCGTTTCCTTCTCTTGTTTCCTCTCTAGTTCCCTCTCTAGTTCCCTCTCTAGTTTCCTCTCTTGTTTCCTTCTCTAGTTCCCTCTCTAATTTCCTCTCTTGTTTCCTCTCTAGTTCCCTCTCTAGTTTCCTCTCCTGTTTCCTTCTCTTGTTTCCTCTCTATTTCCTTCTCTAGTTTCCTCTCTTGTTTCCTCTCTAGTTCCCTCTCTAGTTTCCTCTCGTTTCTTTCTCTAGTTCTCTCTCTAGTTCCCTCTCTTGTTCCCTCTCTAGTTCCCTCTCTAGTTCCCTCTCTAGTTTCCTCTCCTGTTTCCTCTCCTGTTTCCTCTCTAGTTTCCTCTCTATTTCCCTCTCTAGTTCCCTCTCTAGTTTCTACTAGTTCCTTCTCTAGTTTCCTCTCTATTTCCCTCTCTAATTCCCTCTCTAGTTTCCTTCTCTTGTTTCCTCTCTAGTTCCCTCTCTAGTTTCCTCTCTTGTTTCCTTCTCTAGTTCCCTCTCTAATTTCCTCTCTTGTTTCCTCTCTAGTTCCCTCTCTAGTTTCCTCTCCTGTTTCCTTCTCTTGTTTCCTCTCTATTTCCTTCTTTAGTTTCCTCTCTTGTTTCCTCTCTAGTTCCCTCTCTAGTTTCCTCTCGTTTCTTTCTCTAGTTCTCTCTCTAGTTCCCTCTCTTGTTCCCTCTCTAGTTCCCTCTCTAGTTTCCTCTCCTGTTTCCTCTCCTGTTTCCTCTCTAGTTTCCTCTCTATTTCCCTCTCTAGTTCCCTCTCTAGTTTCTACTAGTTCCCTCTATCATTCCCTCTCTAGTTCCCTCTCTAGTTTCCTCTCTATTTCCCTCTCTAGTTCCCTCTCTAGTTTCTACTAGTTCCTTCTCTAGTTTCCTCTCTAGTTCCCTCTCTAATTCCCTCTCTAGTTTCCTGTTTATTTCCCTCTCTAGTTCCCTCTCTAGTTTCCTATCTAGTTCCTTCTCTAGTTCCCTCTCTAGTTCCCTCTCTAATTCCCTCTCTAGTTTCCTGTTTATTTCCCTCTCTAGTTTCCTCTCTAGTTCCCTCTCTAGTTCCCTCTCTAGTTCCCTCTCTAGTTTCCTATCTAGTTCCTTCTCTAGTTCCCTCTCTAGTTCCCTCTCTAGTTCCCTCTCTAGTTTCCTGTTTATTTCCCTCTCTAGTTCCCTCTCTAGTTTCTACTAGTTCCTTCTCTAGTTCCCTCTCTAGTTCCCTCTTTAGTTTCCTAGCTAGTTCCTTCTCTAGTTCCCTCTCTAGTTCCCTCTCTTGTTTCTCTCTAGACGCATGTCCTCACGTGTTCTTCTCATGGACGTAAATGAGCAGTTGTGCAGCTACGACTTTCGCTTCAGTCTCAGCTGCCGCTCCTGTTTAATAAATTGAGAATGATGGTTTCCCTGTCTGTGTTTGTCTCTGTCTCAGGTGACAACGGGGATCCTGGATCTGGAGTTCACTGTCACCGACGTGGTGGAAGGAAAGGAGTACCTGTTCCGGGTCACCGCCTGCAACAAGTGCGGACCGGGAGAGCCCGCCTACATCGACGAGCCCGTCAACGTCTCGTCTCCCGCCAGTGAGTCACAACACAGACTAATGCTGCGTTCCAGGCAACCCGTAACTCGTGTTTTCACAACCTTCTACCAGTGAAAGTGTCCTGGAACGGAAGTCAAACCCGTAACTTACTACCCGTGAACTCGTACCAGATCGTTGTACTCTGTGTTACAGTTTTTGACTTCACACACACATAAACAACAATGGCGACCCCCGTTGAGGCTGTACAGAGGCCGTTTATTAACAGTGATAAGTAGAAATAAATAGACATAAATAGGCAACGTAAAGTAACCTAGATAGCTAACGTCAACGTTAGATAGCCACTAGCTAGAAGGGTTTGTGGTGACTTTGCCTGGAACGCTACCAAGTCGTGAGTCGTGACTTGAAGTCGTAACTTACGGGCTAAAAACTGTGTCTGGAACGCAGCATAAGGGCCCTATCTCGCAAGTGTCTTTGCTAGTTTAAGACCAACGCAGTTGTCAGTTTCCCGTCCAGCGCCCGCGTCATTTAAACAGCAAATGCACCTGCACCCATCTGTGCACCCATGGGCGTGCTGGTCTTACAGGGAGGTGTGTTCAGGTGCATTCTGGGCGTGCTGGTCTTACAGGGAGGTGTGTTCAGGTGCATTCTGGGAGTATTGCTATCTCGAGGCAGCAGGAAGTGATGGCACCATTGACCAACAAAAACCTGGTCTAAAGTCAATAACGCAGCATTTCATTGTTATTTTAACAGAGCATTAGTAAAATGCTCCTAGGCTCGTGCACAGCGCGCACACACTATGCTTGTTACACACACAGGGACGCACAGCAGCACACACACACATGCGCGCACACACACACACACACACACACACACACACACACACATGCAGAAGATTACTAATAATAATATTAGGGTGTAAATCCTCCATCATAACAGCAATGCTCCAAGGTCCAAACGCGCCTGGCTTTTAAAGGGAATGGGAGATGATCTCTGATTGGTTGATTACATGTTACGCCCAAAACACACCTCTGATTAATGAAGACACACACACACACACATTTACACATTTATGTAATCAGGTAAATTATCCCATAACTACCACTGTTTGAAGTGTTGAAATGCACTCTTTGTTTGTTTAAGTTGTAAACAGTCCACAGCGTTGTATCTAACCCCTGGTTCTGGTCTGGTGTCCCTGCAGCCTGCCCCGACCCCCCAGAGAACCTGCGGTGGAGAGACAAGTCGGCCAGCGGCATCTTCCTCACCTGGGAGCCGCCCAAGTACGACGGCGGCACGGGCATCCGCGGCTACAACGTGGAGCGCTGCCAGAGAGGAACGGATAAGTGGGAGCCCTGCGGGGACATGGTCCCCGAGCTGAACTGCCAGGTGACGGGTCTGACGGAGGGCCAGTGGTACGCGTACAGAGTCCGAGCCCTGAACCGCCTCGGGGCCAGCCGGCCCTGCAAGGCCACCGACGAGATCCAGGCCGTAGACCCCAAAGGTACGCACAGCTCCCCGACTTTAGAGACCACCAGAATCACCTTTTCATGTACAAAAGGTGCCACACTGGAGCCTAGAAATCTAGGCTGGGTCTCAAACCACCTACTGTCACACTTCAAACACTTAGTTTTAAGTAAATAGTGGAGATAACGAAAAAGTCAGAGCACTGAAAGTACCAGGATGACCCCCTAAAAAGGTCAAAAAGTTAAGTGTGGAACGATGGACACTACGCGCACTAAACGGGCGCCATCTTGACTACGCAGCGGAAAGGGGAGGGGCCAGGGACGTGGACCGGCAGCTGATTGGACCAACGCGTCACGTGGTTCTGGCTGCTCCCGGATTTTACAACAGAGAATAATGGCGGCTCGTTCAGAATACGATCTCGTTTTTTACGAAAATAGTTCACCGAAACGTGTTTCTGAAAACATTTTAAGCGAGAAATAGGCCGTGCAGTTGCTGAATCTGTCTTCATTTCAGATCAACAAAGGTCAGTTTAAGAGATTTTCGTCAGATTTTCAGAGGCGGCGGGGCGAGCTAACTGCTCGTCATGTGCGAGTGCAATCAAAGATAGTACAGAAGATGAGATGTCTCGCTCTGTAGCTAAAACAGAGACCTGAACACAGGGTGAAAAGAGGAGGTGCAGCAATGTGCAGTACAACAAAAACATGGTGATTTTTGATAATTAAACCATGTAAACCTATTCTGGTACAGCCTCAAAATACAATTTATGAATCTGAAAATGAGCAGAATATGAGAGCTTTAAGGAACAGGATTACGCAGATTCGTACACTGTGATTCTCCCTCTATGTAGCCAGACAGTTAGTCTGAAAGAAAACCAAATTTCTGATATAGAAACTTTTAGAAAATGGGTCAATAGTTACATTTTCCTAAACCCCCATGCTACATTTCAAATGTTTAGAATCCATCACTTAATTCATTCATTATTATAGTATAATTATTTTAGGAATTATGCATGACATATTTTTAAATCAGCATTTTGGCAAATATTTCACGTACCCCCTGCAGTACTCCAGAGTACCTCTAGGGCACATGTGTCAAACCCAAGACCCGCGGGCCAAATCCGGCCCGTTGCAGATTTAGATCCGGCCCGTATATCAATTTGGGTTCACAATACATTTTGGCCCACCAAGTTGTGCGCCAAACCAAAAACACATGGAAAGTGTTTTTTAAACTGCAATTACCTGACATTATATGGCAGAATATGGCAGATTTGCCGACTCTGAGACTCACAGATTCAGGCTGTGAACAAGATGTAACATTGTTTTGTTTAATTAGCTAATGTGACAAGAAACTTACAAAATTGTCAAAAAAAGCAAAACATTTACAAAAAGGTGACAAATGTCTGAGAAAGCCACAGAAATGTTGGAACCAAAAACAACAAAAATGAGGAAAAAAAAGCTACAAAATGTTTAAAAAAAAGTGACATGCAATAACAAAAGCACGTCAATAAACTCTACATGTCTGGCCCTCGGTGTCATTTTCTTTTTCCAGTGTGGCCCTCTGGGAAAATGAGTTTGACACCCCTGCCCTAGGGGGACACGTACCCCCTGCAGTCCTCCAGAGTAGGGCAGGGGTGTCAAACTCAATTTCACCAAGGGCCACACCGGAAAAAAGAGAATCACATCAAGGGCCAGACATGTATAGTATATTGACATGCCTTTATTTCATCGAAAAAGTCCAATATCTTTGACTCATTTATTGCGTGTCTCATATAGTCTTCTCCCTTACAGTTTGGTCCACATAAAGCCCTGAAAATATGAGCAAAAAAGTTCCAAAGCCATCCTAGAATTTAGCAAATCAAGCAAAAACAATAATTACATTTTCTAAGTAGGCTACCACACAGCTGACTCACAACGAGCTCTTTCACAGCCGGAATATTAAACTCTGGTTCTGGGGGAACTTCTCAGTCTCAAAGTCGGCAAATTTGCCAAATTCTGCTTTGAGTATTGCGTAATTGCAAATTGAAGAACAGTTTCCCATGTTTTTGGTTTGGCGCACAACTAGGTGGGCCAAAATATATTGTGAACCTAGATTGATATGGGAGCCGGATCAGAATGAGCGAAGGGCCGGATTTGGCCCACGGGCCTTGAGTTTGACACACGTGCCCTAGGGGGACAGGTACCCCCTGCAGTCCTCCAAACTACCCCTAGGGGGACACGTACCCCCATTTGAGAACCACAGGTCTAAGCTGTAACCCTCTGACTGTCTCTCCTGTCGGTGCAGAGGCCCCGGAGATCCAGCTGGATGCCAAGCTGCTGGCTGGTCTCACCGCCAAGGCCGGCAGCAGGATCGAGCTCCCGGCCGAGGTGACGGGGAAGCCCGAGCCGCGGGTCAAGTGGACCAAGGCCGACCTGGTGCTGAAGGCCGACGACCGGGTGTCCATCGACACCAAGCCGGGACACTCCACCGTCTCCGTCGCCAAGACGCGCCGAGACGACAGCTGCACCTACATCATCGAGGCCACCAACAGCAGCGGGCGCGCCACCGCCACCGTAGACGTCAACATCCTCGGTAAGAACCACTTTCACTTATTCACTTATTCACTTATTCACTTATCCACTTATTCACTTATTCACTTATCCACTTATCCACTTATCCACTTATTCACTTATCCACTTATTCACTTATTCACTTATCCACTTATTCACTTATTCACGTATTCACTTATCCACTTATCCACTTATCCACTTATCCACTTATCCACGTATTCACTTATTCACGTATTCACTTATTCACTTATTCACGTATTCACTTATCCACTTATCCACTTATCCACTTATTCACGTATTCACTTATTCACGTATTCACGTATTCACTTATTCACTTATCCACTTATCCACTTATCCACTTATCCACTTATTCACTTATCCACTTATCCACTTATTCACTTATTCACTTATCCACTTATCCACTTATCCACGTATTCACGTATTCACGTATTCACGTATTCACTTATTCACTTATTCACGTATTCACTTATCCACTTATCCACTTATTCACTTATCCACTTATCCACTTATTCACTTATCCACTTATCCACTTATTCACTTATTCACTTATCCACTTATCCACTTATCCACTTATTCACTTATCCACTTATCCACTTATTCACTTATCCACTTATCCACTTATCCACTTATTCACTTATTCACTTTTTCCACTTTCTCACTTTCTCACTTTCATATTTTCCGGGTGATTAACGTGGCGTGTTTCCTCCCACAGATAAGCCCGGCTCTCCGGCCGCCTTCGATATCTCCGAGATCACCAACGAGACGTGCTTCCTGGCGTGGAACCCTCCGCGCGACGACGGCGGCTCCAAAGTCACCAACTACATCGTGGAGCGCCGCGCCGCTGACAGCGAGATCTGGCACCGGCTGTCCTCCACCGTGAAGCAGACCACCTACAAGGCCGTGGGCCTGGTCAAGTTCAAGGAGTACATCTTCAGGGTCTTCGCCGAGAACCAGTTTGGTGTCGGCCCGCCCGCCGAACACCCGTCCATCATCGCCAGATACCCCTTCGGTAGGTCTGAGCGTGGGCGATTTAAGACCCTTTTTAGGGCAGCTCAAGCCCGCCTAAATTTCATCTCAGCCCCCGTAAAAATTATAATACTAAAAAACTTAAAAATAAATATTTTTTAATCAATTTTAGTCCTTCAAGTGAGAGTTTGCGAACTTGTCATGTTAGTGACAAAGGACAAATAATTACCGGTTTAATGTTGGTAGTCCCCAGAGAAGAAGTTGGTAGCGTGTGTTAGCGACACTAATGTTAGCGGTCCACTGCTGCTGGGTCTAACGTTAGCGGTCTACCGTTAGCGGTCTACTGACCCACTGCTGCTGGGTCTAACGTTAGCTGTCTACCGTTAGCAGTCTGTTGACCCACTGCTGCAGGGTCTAACGTTAGCTGTCTACTGTTAGCGGTCTAACGTTAGCGGTCTACCGTTAGCAGTCTGTTGACCCAATGCTGCTGGGTCTAACGTTAGCTGTCTACCGTTAGCGGGCTACTGACCCAATGCTGCTGGGTCTAACGTTAGCTGTCTACCGTTAGCGGGCTACTGACCCACTGCTGCTGGGTCTAACGTTAGCTGTCTAACGTTAGCTGTCTACCGTTAGCGGTCTACTGACCCAATGCTGCTGGGTCTAACGTTAGTGATCTACTGACCCACTGCTGCTGGGTCTAACGTTAGCTGTCTACCGTTAGCGGTCTACTGACCCAATGCTACTGGGTCTAACGTTAGCTGTCTACCGTTAGCGGTCTACTGACCCACTGCTGCTGGGTCTAACGTTAGCTGTCTACCGTTAGCGGTCTACTGACCCACTGCTGCTGGGTCTAACGTTAGCTGTCTACCGTTAGCGGTCTACTGACCCAATGCTGCTGGGTCTAACGTTAGCTGTCTACCGTTAGCGGTCTACTGACCCAATGCTGCTGGGTCTAACGTTAGCTGTCTACCGTTAGCGGTCTACTGACCCAATGCTGCTGGGTCTAACGTTAGCTGTCTACCGTTAGCGGTCTACTGACCCAATGCTGCTGGGTCTAACGTTAGTGATCTACTGACCCACTGCTGCTGGGTCTAACGTTAGCTGTCTAACGTTAGCGGTCTATTGACCCACTGCTGCTGGGTCTAACGTTAGCTGTCTACCGTTAGCGGTCTACTGACCCAATGCTGCTGGGTCTAACGTTAGCTGTCTACCGTTAGCGGTCTACTGACCCAATGCTACTGGGTCTAACGTTAGCGGCCTGCTGACCCACTGCTGCTGGGTCTAACGTTAGCTGTCTACCGTTAGCGGTCTACTGACCCAATGCTACTGGGTCTAACGTTAGCGGCCTGCTGACCCACAAAACACAAAATTCAGGCGACTGGTGACAGTTTTATGTATAAAAATATAATGTAGTAAGGGGGCTTTTACATCTTGGCCCTTTTGCACAGCTTACCAGGGTGTCCCATTTCACATATTTGCATTATGTCCTAAGATTGGACTTGTCTTTTAATTTTTGTAAATAAATATGTTGTACATCAGGGCCCGCATCAGAGTCCATTTGACCCCAAAGTCCAGTTTGTTTTTGATTAGTACAGTTCATGCATAACGTTACTCCCGTACGGTTCGCATCAGGTGTGAAAACCAACTGTACCGAAACATGGAAGTTAACTTATAATGAAACTGTCTCGATGTAATACTGATGCTTCGTGGACTAACCCCCCTTCCCCCCCCGCCCCAGATACTCCCGGTGCTCCGTATAAGCTGGAGGCTTCAGACATCGCTAAGGATTCGGTGAGCCTGGCGTGGTACGAGCCTGACGAGGACGGAGGAAGCCCCATCACCGGCTACTGGGTGGAGAGATACGAACCGGACCATGACAGATGGCTCAGGTGCAACAAGCTGCCCATCAAAGACACCAACTACAGGTGAGTCCATCGACTTAAACACGGAGATACCGCCTTCAGATTGAGAGGCGTCTGTGCCGCCACGCCATTTTGGGACGGCCATCTGACCCACTTGACCATGTGTCACTGCCCGATGTGAGTCGCGCGCAGATATGAGTCGCGCATGCTCCGATTTAAACGGTTTACTGCATAACGTTATACTGAAATTTGTGAAATCCATAAAATAATAAACTTTTTTCATTACATACAATAACAGAAGATGGAAATCATTTCCAAAAATGTTTTAGCTATCTATGATTGTTAGATTGCTAACGTTGTAGCTATCTATGATTTTTAGATTGCTAACGTTGTAGCTATCTATGATTTTTAGATTGCTAACGTTAGCTCAAAACGCCATTCAAGTGACAGCCTTTGTTGTGTTTGATTGCTAACTTGTAGCCAGCAGCAGTAGCAGCAGTCATTTCAGAAACGTTTTAGCTCGTAGATGTGCGTTAGCTCAAAAAGCCATTAGCATCTTGGAGGCTACTTGTCACATCGGACAGTGACACCATGAACACTCATAGTTGACTTTTGTGCCAAACTAAGCAACGTGTATCTAGGTTTATATATATCTATGCAGGTGAGTCCCACCGTTTTTGTCGCTTTTTCGACATTTTTTCAACGTTTTGTTGCTTTTTGGAAATTTTTTCAATGTTTTTGTCGCTCTTTAAACACTTTTTCAACATTTTTGTAGCTTTGTTTTACTACATTTTTGTCACTTTTTTTAACGTTAACTTTTTTGGGTGCTTATGTTGCTTTTTGGACATTTTTGTCACTTTTTGGACATTTTTTCAACATTTTTGAGGTTTTGTTTTATTACATTTTTGTCACTTTTTTTAACGTATTTTTTTTCAAAATTGTTGTCACTTTTTCGGGTGTTTTTGTTGCTTTTTTGACATCGTTTCAACGTTTTTGACACTTTATTTACCTTTTTTTCTGACATTTCTTTAGATGTTTCTCATTTTTTTTCTACTTTTTTTAATGTATTTCGTTTTTTCGGTTTTCTTTGCTCCTTGACATTTTGTCATTTTTTTCGGCTTTTTATTTTTCTGACATGTTTGAGACCAAACAACTAAACTAATCCAGCATCCAGACAATAATCCACCGTGATGATAATCTTTATAGTTGCAGCTCTACTTCGGCGTCAATGTATCGATACTATTAACACGTAAAATATGGTGACACCATGCTGAATCGTTTATTTCCTGAGCCTTACTTTAAACTTGTCTGTTGGATTTCAGTGTGTTAATGTGATGTGTTTCCCTCCGCAGAGTCAAAGGTCTTCCCACCAGGAAGAAGTACAAGTTCAGAGTCCTGGCGGAGAATCTGGCAGGAACTGGAAAACCCAGCAAGGAGACAGACCAGATCCTTATCAAAGACCCTATCGGTACGAAAACATCTACCTTCAATTCACTTCAAAGTTTATTGTCACACGCACAGTAAGGAAACAGGTTTCTCTGTCCAATGGCATCGTTCCTTTGCTGTCCACAGAATGCCAAACAATGAAAAATCTACAATATATACTAGAAATATAAAAACGCCAGAGCAGGGGGAATGAGAGGGGGGAAACGTAGCAGAGCAGGGGGAATGAAAGGGGGGAAACGTAGCAGAGCAGGGGGAATGAGAGGGGGAAACGTAGCAGAGCAGGGGGAATGAGAGGGGGAAACGCCAGAGCAGGGGGGAATGAGAGGGGAAACACCAGAGCAGGGGGAATGAGAGGGGAAACGCCAGAGCAGGGGAATGAGAGGGGGAAACGCCAGAGCAGGGGGAATGAGAGGGGGAAACACCAGAGCAGGGGGAATGTGAGGGGGGAAACGTAGCATAGCAGGGGGAATGAGAGGGGGAAACGTAGCAGAGCAGGGGGAATGAGAGGGGGAAATGCCAGAGCAGGGGGAATGAGAGGGGGAAACGCCAGAGCAGGGGGAATGAGAGGGGGAAACGTAGCAGAGCAGGGGGAATGAGAGGGGGAAATGCCAGAGCAGGGGGAATGTGAGGGGGGAAACGTAGCATAGCAGGGGGAATGAGAGGGGGGAATGAGAGGGGGAAACATCGAAGAGCAGGGGGAATGATAGGGGGGAAACGTAGCAGAGCAGGGGGAATGAGAGGGGGAAACGTCAGAGCAGGGGGAATGAGAGGGGGGGAAACGTAGCATAGCAGGGGGAATGAGAGGGGGAAACATAGGAGAGCAGGGGGAATGAGAGGGGGAAATGCCAGAGTAGGGGGAATGAGAGGTGGAAACACCAGAGCAGGGGAAATGAGAGGAGGGAAACACCAGAGCAGGGGGAATGAGAGGGGCAAACATAGCAGAAGACATTACTTTATAAACCAAAAGGCAGCAGTGTAGATATAGCCTGAGTCTGTGAGTCTGTAGTTGGGTTTGAATAATTGAAATCCTTTTGTGAGCATCTAAAAGCCGTGGTTGTCCAACTCTTCCAGACCCCCCATGGCCTCCCGGTAAGCCCACGGTGAAGGACGTGGCCAAGACTTCCTGCTTCCTGGTGTGGACCAAACCGGAGCACGACGGCGGCGCGAAGATTGACAGCTACGTCATCGAGATGCTGAAGAGCGGCACCACGGACTGGATCCACGTGGCCGAGGACATCAGCACCCTGGAGCACTTCCTGAAGGGCCTGATGGAGAAGCAGGAGTACTCGTTCAGGGTGCGAGCCGTCAACGTGGCCGGGGAGAGCGAGCCCAGCGAGCCCAGCGAACCCGTGCTCTGCAAGGAGAGACTCAGTAAGAAGAGACTCAGTGATACTCCATACTTACATACAAGGCTGAATTTAGGGAGACTTCAGATACAGTATTAGGGGACCACTAAGGTCTATATAAAAGAGACTTCAGATACAGTATTAGGGGACCACTAAGGTCTATATAAAAGAGACTTCAGATACAGTATTAGGGGACCACTAAGGTCTATATAAAAGAGACTTCAGATACAGTATTAGGGGACCACTAAGGTCTATATAAAAGAGACTTCAGATACAGTATTAGGGGACCACTAAGGTCTATATAAAAGAGACTTCAGATACAGTATTAGGGGACCACTAAGGTCTATATAAAAGCATCCAAAGAGCACCATGTCATGGGACCTTTAAAGATATCTAGTTAAACACAGAGAGATGGTAAAGAAATATGGTCCTTCCTGTTTTTTAATCATTTTCTAACTGCTCTTTAATGTTTTATATAAAGCACTTTGAATTGCCCTGTTGCTGAAAATGTGCTTGCCTTGCCTAACTAACCGACATGTCCATCGTATGACGGTAAGTCTTCGAGAGACGACATTAACGCCTCTCTCTCTCTCGTCTCCCCTCAGACCCTCCGTCGGCGCCGCGCTGGCTGAACGTGGTCAGCATCTGCCGAAACAGCGCCGACATGAAGTGGACGGCCCCGGAGCGCGACGGCGGCTCGCGCATCACCAACTACGTGGTGGAGAAGCGTGACGCCCGCCGCAAAGGCTGGCAGGCGGTGGACACCACGGTGAAGGAGCTGAAGTACACGGTGACCCCGCTCAACGAGGGATCGCTCTACGTGTTCCGAGTCGCCGCCGAGAACGCCGTTGGCCTCGGGCCCTTCTGCGAGCTGGAGGACAGCGTGATGGCCAGAGACACTTTCAGTAAGTGGGAGGGCAGTGTTTAGTTTAATTCTTTTTATTTCCGGCCATCTGTAACTCACAACAGTCGAATATATACAGTACAGTACAGTTAATAAAAAAGTAAAAGGTGGCTACTTTGAAGAATCTAAAATATAAGACATGTTTTCAGTTATTTCACACTTTTTTGTTAAGTACATAATTCCATATGTGTTCATTCATAGTTTTGATGCCTTCAGTGAGAATCTACAATGTAAATAGTCATGAAAATAAAAAGGAAACACATTGAATGAGAAGGTGTGTCCAAACTTTTGGCCTGTACTGTATTTAACAAAAAAATGTGAAATAACTGAAAACATGTCTTATATTTTAGATTCTTCAAAGTAGCCACCCTTTGCTTTTTTATTAATAAGGGAAATAATTCCACTAATTAACCCTGACAAAGCACACCTGTGAAGGTAAAACCATTTCAGGTGACTACCTCATGAAGCTCATTGAGAGAACACCAAGGGTTTGCAGAGTTATCAAAAAAAGCAAAGGGTGGCTACTTTGAAGAATCTAAAATATAAGACATGTTTTCAGTTATTTCACACTTTTTAGTTAAGTACATAATTCCATATGTGTTCATTCATAGTTTTGATGCCTTCAGTGAGAATCTACGATGCAAATAGTCACGAAAATAAAGAAACACATTGAATGAGAAGGTGTGTCCAAACTTTTGGCCTGTACTGTACATAGAGACAAGAAACAAACAAGACCGAAAAGGTGTAGGCTGAAGCCGGAGCTTATTACACCTACCCCTTTTTACATGAAAATATATTTTTAATACAAAAATTTAAAGTTACAGAAACTAAGTATACACTATATATACCCCAGTACAACACAAGAAGTCCAATACATTTTGTGCACCTTCTGGTATTCACACTTCTATTTCACGTATATTTGTTAATCACCTTATATTTAAAACATTTTTTAAATCGGTTGATTGTGTTACACTTTTTCAAGTCAATTTCTAATTCATTCCACAGTTTAACTCTATACACCGAGACACTTCTTTGATTTCTTCTAGTGTAAAGTCTAGTGCTGCTCCCTCTTAGTGGATTATTGGACTAATCGGTCGTTTTGGTCTTAGTCAACTTAGATTTTTATCTTTATCTTTTAGTCTATTAGTCATGTTTGATGCTTTTTTCATGCTGAATGACGTATTTCCAAGAAACGTACGAGCACATCTCTGGTAAACACAAGAATTAAAGTGGTGCTTATAGCATGACTCTTTGCGGAGAAACTCAGATTTACAGATCTGTCGATTAAATCAACTAATCGATTAGTCGGCACAATTGAACAAGTGTTAGTCGACTAAGAATTTCTTTAATCGAGCACAGCCCTGGTAAAGTCGCACAGAGATTGGTTGGGACACTCAGTATTAATCATACGGTATGTATTAACACTTGTTTGTGTCGCAGCGTCTCCCGGGCCACCGTACGCCCTCACCGTCAACGCTGTGACCAAGACATACGTGGACCTGCAGTGGGAGGCGCCCAAAAACGATGGCGGCAGACCCATCCTCAAGTAGGTTTCTCTGTTTTTTTCATCTGAATCTTTATTGGCAAGATATTTAAAATGTATTAAAGGTCCCATGACATGGTGGTCTTTGGATGCTTTTATATAGGCCTTAGTGGTCCCCTAATACTGTATCTAAAGTCTCTTTTATATAGACCTTAGTGGTCCCCTAATACTGTATCTGAAGTCTCTTTGACCAACTGCCACTTTGCGCGTTTGAAAGCCATGATGTCTCTCTCTCATGGGTGGGCCAAATTCTCTGGGTGGGCAAAGCAGAGAAAGGGGAGGTAACCTATCCCCTTATGACCTCATAAGGAGAAGATTCCTGATTGGTCCATCTGAGCTTTCATTTTCTCAAAGGCAGAGCAGGATACCCAGGGCTCGGTTTACACCTATCACCATTTCTAGCCGCTGGGGGACCATAGGCAGGCTGGGGGGACTCATATTAATGTTAAAAAACCCTCATAAAGTGAAATTGTCATTCCATGGGACCTTAAAAAGTTATTTACAGGGTTCATACGTTTTGAAAAAACCTGGAAAAGTTATGGATTTTGAAAAATGCAAATTCCAGGCCTGGAAAGGTTTTGGAAACATAAAAAGACCCAGAAAGTTTTGGAAAAGTCATGCAATTTCTTTTAACACAGCATAATGATATGTGATTAATAAATTATTTTTTTACGTCATCTTAACCTCAGCGTTGTATTCAGGGAGAGATATTATGAATCCCACTATGAACCACATACATTATCATTAATTTATAGTTAAACCTCTGAGGGTAAACTTTAACACAGATTGGTATTCTTATTGTAGAATGTCGTCTGACATTTTCAGGAACAGATGGAAAAAAGTCATGGAAAAGTCATGGAAAAGCCATGGAAAAGTCATGAAAAAGTGATAGAAAAAAAGTCATGAAAAAGTCATGGAAAAGTCATTGAAAAAGTCATAGAAAAGTCATAAAAAAAAAAGTCATGAAAAAGTCATAGAAAAAAAGTCATAAAAAAGTCATAGAAAAAAGTCATAGAAAAAAAGTTATGGAAAAGTCATGGAAAAAAAGTCATGGAAAAAAGTCATGAAAGAGTCATGGAAAATTATTGGTTAAAATGCGTATGAAGCCTGTATTTATCACTACACTGCATGTTTAAAGACTGGTGTTAGAAAGTAAACGGCCCTTCCTTTAAACTTTAACACAGATTGGTATTCTTATTGTAGAATGTCGTTTGACATTTTCAGGAACACATAGTCATGAAAAAGTCATGGAAAAGTCATGGAAAAGTCATGGAAAAGTCATGAAAAAGTCATGGAAAAGTCATGAAAAAGTCATGGAAAAGCCATGGAAAAGCCATGGAAAAGTCATAAAAAAGTGATAGAAAAGAAGTCATGAAAAAGTCATGGAAAAGTCATGAAAAAGTCATGAAAAAGTCAGAAAAAAAGTCATGAAAAAGTCATGAAAAAAGTCATAGAAAAAAATCATGGAAAAGTCATAGAAAAAAAGTCATGGAAAAGTCATAGAAAAAAAGTCATGAAAAAGTCATGGAAAAGCCATGGAAAAGTCATGAAAAAATGATAGAAAAAAAGTCATGAAAAAGTGATAGAAAAAAAGTCATGAAAAAGTCATGGAAAAGTCATGAAAAAGTCATGAAAAAGTCATGGAAAAGTCATGAAAAAGTCATGGAAAAGTCATGGAAAAGTGATAGAAAAAAGTCATGAAAAGTCATAGAAAAAGAGTCATGAAAAAGTCATAGAAAAAAAGTCATGGAAAGGTCATAGAAAAAAAGTCATGGAAAAGTCATGAAAAATTCATGAAAGAGTTATGAAAAAGTCATAGAAAGAAGTCATGAAAAAGTCATGAAAGAGTCATGGAAAAGTCATGAAAAAGTCATGAAAAAGTCATGAAAGAGTCATGGAAAAGTCATGAAAAAGTCATGGAAAAGTCATGAAAAAGTCATGAAAGAGTCATGAAAAAGTCATGAAAAAGTCATGAAAGAGTCATGGAAAAGTATTGGTTAAAATGCGTCTGAACCCTGTATTTGTTATCACAGCACTGCATGTTTAAAGCCTGGTGTTAGAAAGTAAACGGCCCTTCCTTTAGCGGTATGAAGGTGTGGTGACCTTTTGGGTGACTCCCCAGGTATTCCCTGGAGAAGAAGGAGAAGCTTGGGACCCGCTGGGTGAAGTGCGGGAAGACTTCGGGTCCGGACTGTAAGTACCGCGTGACGGACGTCATCGAGGGGACGGAGGTCCAGTTCCAGGTCAGCGCCGAGAACGAGGGAGGCATCGGCCATCCCAGCGAACCCACCGAGATCCTCACCATCGAGGATCCCACAGGTCAGTCCAGCCAATCAGCAGTTGGTACAAAATGTCAATGTCAACTCTCGAGGTGTTGTCCTGTCGACCCGCAACTATGTGTTTTTGTGGCTCGAAATTTCAACATTTTGTTGTTCTTTTTCTACACTTTTCTCAACGTTTTTGTCGATTTTATTCAAATTTTTATTGTCACTTTCCTTTCAAATTAGTTTGTCACCCTTTTGGTGTTTTTTTTTATACAATTTTTTTTTCACAAAATTTTCTCTCACTCTTTTAAACAAGTTTTTGTCATCTTTGCTGATGTTTTCGATGTTTTTTTGGTCACCTTTCCCCACTTTTTTCAGCGTAAAATAAAAATAAAAAATTGTCTGGTTTTTTTTCCTGCATTTTTGGAGCTTTTTCCAACATTTGTCACTTTTTTCAACGTTTTTTTGTTGTTGTTCTGCTATAGAAAGTATTTGTAAATGGGCCAAATTTGACCCATGGACTATATACTATATATATATATATATATATATATATATATATATATATATATATATATATATATACTGTATATATTAAGGGTGTGACAAGATTAAAACGTGACGAGATTTCTCGTCGAGGTGAAAAGTTTACATATTGTGTTCATCTTGTCTGTCACAAATGATTTAAAAGTGGCAGGGGGATCTTCAATAGTAATTCCACGCTCCATCACGCTGACATCACATCGCCTCACGAGACAACTTTTCACCTCGACGAGAAATCTAGTCTCGTTCTCGTGAACCCAATCTCGTGATGTGTCTCGTCTCGTGGAGTAAGCGTCTCGTCACACCCCAAATATATATATATATATATATATATTATATACAGTATTTATATTATTTTACTTCTTTGTTTTTTTATTCCCTGAAAAAACAGCTTTACATAATTAATGCGCATACGTTTTTTTTGTGGGGTACATTTTTCATCCTTTATTGACAGCACAGCTGAAGAAATGAAAGGGGAGAATGACATGCAGCAAAGGGCCGCAGGTCGGAGTTGAACCCACGGCCTGCTGCATTGAGGAGTAAACCTTCTCTATATGTTTGGGCGCGCGCTCTACCAACTGAGCTATCTGGGCGCCCAATGCAAATAAGTTTAAATGAACATTTTTTTCAAAAACAGAAAAGTGGGGAAAGAGAGTTTAAACGTGTCCGTCCGTCCCCCTACAGGCGTCCCGTCGCCACCCATGGAGCTGCACGTGACCGGAGCCAGCCGGGACTTCCTGTCCATCGCCTGGAAGCCGCCGCAGAGAGACGGCGGCTGCCGCATCAGCGGCTACCACATCGAGATGTGCGCCGCCGGCACGGAGAAGTGGATGAGGGTCAACGCGCGGCCCGTGAAGGAGCTGAAGTACCGCGTGGAGGAGGGCATCGTGCCCGAGAAGGAGTACATCCTGAGAGTCCGCGCCATCAACTCGGTCGGAGTCAGCGAGCCATCAGACATCTCGGAGAACGTCTTCGCCAAAGAGAGCGACTGTAAGAGCAGCCAGTATAACCCAGTATAAACCAGTATAAACCAGTATAACCCTGTATAACCCCGTATAACCCCGTATAAACCAGTATAAACCAGTATAAACCAGTATAAACCTGTATAACCCTGTATAACCCT